>NW_020229948.1:412500-435000 GCF_003227715.2 Harpegnathos saltator | reverse complement strand
GCGAAATCATATCTGTCTCGATGATGAAGGAACGGACGACTCTCGCATCAACGCTCATTAATCGTCGATTCGCGCGCGTCTCTCGCGTCATTTTACCGAAACTCGGTACTGCTGCTCCGTACCGTCGAGGGCAATTCTCTCTCGCGAACGTAAAGGCACGTGTACACTGAGCGAGCGAGCAGCGAAGGAACATCGAAGTGTGCGTGCGTGTTTTGATACATCTCTTCACGAGCGAACCGGATCGAAAGCGAATCGGACGCTGATGAATATTCGGTTCGTATTTGCTGTGCACATCTGCCGAATTCACTGATCGTTGTTCGGTCGCTCAGTGCATACGCACCTTAACGCGACGCACCGAGCGGGAATAACGCGGTCCCGCGTATCCGTGCGCGAGCGCGCCCAAAAGGTAAAATATATAACACCTCGCGTAAGCGTGAATAATGTCCGCGAACGTGTCAAGTTGCGAGCGCGCGCGCGCGCTTCATTTCGGCCGATAACACGGCGAGATAGCGGCGAGCGAAAAAAAATAGACACGCGAGCTTTTATCGCGAGATTTATAAAGTTACAAACTCGTGGACTCGCGCGTTTTCTCGTTTTAAACCGCGGACTCGTGTTCCGCGGATTATCCATCGCGAAAATCACGTTTCAATACGCCCCACGGAATACTGCAAGCCCATTTTCCTCCCATTGTTTTGCGTTTCGTTTCTTGTTTCTCGATCTCCTTGTTTTTCCCCTTACACTTTTTCCCCCTTTTTCTTTTTATGGCAACCACATACTCGCCGCGTAATCTCGGTAGCTCATCCGAGAGGAGAAGTTCGATCTCCTCTTCTGTGTAATCCAATTCCGTCCGAGGAGAGAAACAGAGAGAGAGAGAGAGAGAGAGAGAGAGAGAGAGAGAGAGAGAGAGAGAGAGAGAGAGAGAAGAGGACGGTATTATTTTATGAAATAAATATTGCATTTTCTTCTGCATTCTTCCTCAACATAAGTTGCTTTGTTCGCGACCGCCTGCGAGGGGAGGAGGGCTTCTTCCTATTGAAAATGGACAGTCGATGAAAAGATTGCCGTCGAAAACTACTATTGAAAAGAACTCGATGACGTCTTTCTACCGACCGAGGAATCTTTGATCGAATTTTTCAGTCTGTCCAAGATACTCTCTTTCTCGCTTTTCCAACCTTTTGCAGGAGTAAGTTACGTCCCGTTCTCGGAATAATGACGGCCGCCCGAATGTTGAAGGGTTCGCCAGTGTGTTTCGCCAAGCCGCGATCGATCGTGCGAATACTTGGCAATTTATTCATTTATTTACCTGTATCCTTCTTGTCGAACGCACTCGGCTGCTGCGTGAAACGTAAATACGTAAACGCGCGCGTGCGCGGAAGGTTGCTGATGTCGTAAAAGTCTCGACGCTGGAAATATTTTTTCATATATTTTATGATCTCTCGTCGATATTCGCGAGGGATCAAATATCCGGCTTTGGTATTAAAGGACTCTATCGCGTCCTAAACTTACGTGCACACACCATAAACACATACAAATTCCTTGCGCGCCCGCTCGTACATGTATGTGTGTGTGTGTAGTAAAAAAGTATCTGCTCTTATCTTGAATTACCGCGCCGTATATCCAGAGCTCGTAAAAAATTCGAAAGACGGTCCCGCGACGACGACGTTGCCGCCACCGCCAGCGCGCACTCCTTAAAATAGCCGTCGCTATATTTCTTTTAATTCCCCGAGCTGTCCTCGCCGATAATAAATCACGTCGTGTCATCGGGATATCCGATGACGCGCATCTACACTCTGGCATATTTCTCGGGGCTTAATGCGGCGCAAGGGCAACCTGCCAATGGATTAATTAAAACATCCTCGGAATTAACAAAGTTCCCGCACCGCCGCCGCAGCCACCGCTCCCTCGATTTCGATCAACAAGCCGGATAACGAGTCGCGCCGCTGCGCGACACCGCCCCGCGGATACGCGGATCCAGAAGAAGTGAAACTTTCCCTCCGGCTTTTCCCTCCGCTCTCCCCGTAGCCGTAAATGATGCGATTAACCGCGTCGAAAGCGAGCGGATCGCGACGTACGAGCGCAGGGCGCGCTCAAGTTTTCGACGAGCATCGGCGGCGCTCCGAGCGAAGTCCCGCGCGGCGGGCTAAAGAATTGCGGTTGACCCATCTGTTCTTTGCAATTCGCGACAAATAACTGTAATCGCCACTGCCGCTGGCGGGGGGATGAGCAATTAATTTACGCACTTTGCGCCGACTTCGCGGTGTCGCCTATCCGTGCCGGCAGTCCCGATCGAGAGGCTCGATCGGTATTTAACCGGATACACGCGCGCGCGCACACATACACACACACACACACACATACGCAGGGGGCGCGAGGAAAGTGCCGTGTTCCCGTCCTCCGCATTCTGCCGCGTCAACGTTGACTCGGCAAGAGTGGCCGCGCGCCACAGCCTCGGTGGTCTTTCTGTGTCCGCCTCTTTGCCGAAAGTTCGCCTCCGGGGTAAGTTTGGGATATCATCGTATAACTCTGCCGGCCGACATGCAAGCCCGCGCGCGCGCCAACCTTCCCCTTGCTTCGGCCCGCTCGCCGTCCTGCTCGTTCTCGTCGCCGACGCGGCGCGGGGCTATCGGTGAAAGGCGTGTACGTGTATCGACATTGTTCCCGCTTGAGAACACGCAACCACGGTCGAGCCAGGGAGAAACTAGTTACGAACTAGTCCTCCCCCTCTCGCTCTCTTATGCCCTTCAGTCAGTCACGCCGGTCTTTAACGTCGAGATGCGGACCGCGCGCGGCGACTCTTGTGACGTCGCCGAATTCCAAAATCGAATTCGCTGCGAAACGCCGATTGGGAAGCGTCCTCTTTCTCTCTACCGCCGCCACCGCCACCCTCTTTCATCTCCTCCGCTCTCCTTCTCCTTCTCTTTCTCAGCCACGGCGAGTCGTCGTCGTCGACTCGTACGTGTCTACCGATCAAGCGGCGCGCGATGTCGACGTATCCCGAACTCCGAAGCGCCGCTGAAGCTGACGCTGATAGTCGAGGATCGATAAGATAGATGCTTGAGCATGCCTGAAGGAGCTTTCAGCCGCGAGAGAAGGGTGGTTGCGGGAGAAATCCACCAGTGGCGACGTAAAAACCACCCCGCCGTTAGGAGCGATTTTTCATCGACGGCTCATGGGACACGCTCCGAGCGGAACGATACCCCGGCGGGGCAAGGAGCGACAGAGCGAGATAGAGCCATAAGGGAGGGTGAGGGAGGAGGAGGGGTAGTTAAGGAGAATTAACATTGTCGTCCGATCGCGTCTGGCGATCCGCCGCAGCCGCAACGGCGGCGCGGGCGGGACGTCGTCGGGACGGTCTTTAATGGGCCATCGCGAGGACGAGTCTGCGCGAAAACATCTCGCGAATATCAATCGATGCTCCGCCGCGCCTCACGCCGATAGCCGTCCGCGCTCAAATCCGAAGAATTTATAGACTCCGTTGGCGGTTATTACTCGCAGATGTTGCCGGGAATATCGGGAACGCAAATACCGATGCGCGCCCGGATGCGCCGCGGGATAAAATTAGAATCGGGCTGCCTCATGCAATTTTCATTAAGTGCAAGTGACGTACAATAAGTTATGCGATAACTGCATTCGCGTACGTTTACCTACATACAGCCGGTATGCATTCATGAAAGTGTAATTATCGCCAAGATTAACCTCGATTCATTTCCACCTACCGCGCGCGCGCACATACATTTCCCGCACACGAACACTTCGGACCGCCCGGATAACGAGCGCATTTTTCGAATATTAATTCGCGGGAATTTGCGCCGACCGCTCGCTCGCTCGCTCGCGCGCTGCTCGCGTGAGAAAAGAAGCAGAAACAAATAACTGGTATTTATTTTCATAACAAGATATTTGATATTTATTCGACCAACGCGCGCACACGCGATATTGTATGCAAGAGAAAGAGAGAAAAGGGAAGAGGGGCAAAAAAACACATCGCGAATCCTGGCGAGCGACGTTTCTGCATGGTAATTTTTAATTGGTGTGTAAATTTCAAGGCCGTACAAGAGAGAGAGAGAGAGAGCTCTTTCGCGCGAACGCGTACGCTCGTCATCGATTGCGCCGTCGATAATGCGCAAACAGCGCGCGGCTCTCACCGGCCGCATGTGCAGCTGTGCGATCTCAATTAAGCCTGTCGCAGAAATACTAGGAACGGAAAATTCAGCTTCCGCCGCCGCCGCCACCGCCGCCGCCGGCCGTTGGGCCGCTGATATTTCAAGCGTCGTGCGGTGTTTGCATTACGCACGGATCATTTGACCTGAATTCGTTGCTTGAAACGCAACGGAACAACGAGTGTGTCGGGTAATGTGGATAGCGATCAATATTGCGGTAACATTGAAGATGTAATGAAGTGATATGCGCTCGTGCACGGCGATTCGATTATGCGGCCTCCCGCCGCCGGCTTTGCGCCGGCTTTGGGATCATGAAGCGCGATACACGCGCGCGATTACGTCGTGGTATAACATATTAAAAAGGCAGACAATGACGACGGCGTCGGATTGAAGTCTAATAGCGAATGATATCGCGAAGCACACGGACGAAAGGGTTGGACAGGCGGCACGGTGACGGGAGTGCGGGGGGAAGCGGTTATTTCACGTATCGGCGAAAATAGTTTCGCCCGCAAGGTCGATAAGAGTTGCTCAACTTGAACGGGATAAAATAAGGAGCGTCGGCGCGCGCGCGAGAAAGAGAAGGAAGAAGAAAGAGAGAAAGAGGCAGAGAGAGAGAGAGAGAGAGAGAGAGAGAGAGAGAGAGAGAGAGAGAGAGAGAGAGAGAGAGAGAGGGAGGGAGGGAGGGAGGGAGGGAGGGAGAGGGAGAGAGAGAGAGAGAGAGAGAGAGAGAGAGAGAGAGAGAGAGAGAGAGAGAGAGAGAGAGAGAGAGAGAGCGGCATCTAAAGGGATACAATTCCATTATTCTTTTCAGCGAAATTACTGCGAGAGGCGAAGAGGCTAAGGTGAAAGTGCATTTATGCCGTCGGTCAATAACTCGGCCGTGTTTGTAAGTGCCGCTCCCCCCGCTTATCCCCGCCCCACTGTCCGTCGTCGCTGAAGTTTCGCTCCGGCGTTTCATCCTAACTGCACGCTAAAAACCTTCCTATCCGGACAAACGGGCATTAATATGGATATCGCAGCTTTTAACGCCGGCGAGTATAGAGGTGTAATGAGCGAATGGACGCACTGTTTTATATTCCTCTTTCGCTCTTCGCTGTCTCTCTCACTCTCCCCGCGGAAAATCGACGCGGTGGGACTCGCTCATTTATACGCTCAGCGTTAGGCAAATTTTCCGGGCGCGATAACACGACGCGGCAAAATTCATATTCCAAGTGCATGACTGCCTGACAGAGAGAAAGAGAAGGAGAGAGAGAGAGAGAGAGAGAGAGAGAGAGAGAGAGAGAGAGAGAGAGAGAGAGAGAGAGAAACTGCGCACGATCTGTCGTTACCTCGAACCCGTTGCCTCGGATATCGCTCGGCTAAAACATCTATTATCCGCGAAGGGCAAAATCTCCCCGAGCCGGAGTCGCATAAAATAAAATATGGTACCGCGGGCAACTTCGCTTTGACGTCAAAATCTTCAACGTCGCTGGGGATGGAGGGGGATCCCCTTCGCCGATGTCAAAAAGTGAGGTGGCCCGATAAAAGAAGGGATTGCGCGCGAATCATACCGATAACAAAGTTGGGCAGGTACCGTCGTAATACAATCTCCCCCCCCCTACCCCGTCGCTGCCGTCGATCGCTCATCCAACTCGGCCGCCTATTCCGCTTGTATCCATTACTGCATCCCTGTGTCGCGCAGCTTCCGACACGCGCTCGAAACAAATCATCCGTTTCCGTCTACCGTGGAATTTACTTCCGCAATTGCGCTCGGATCGCGTCGTCGAGCACGACGTCGTCGACGACGACGACGACGACGACGACGACGACGATGCCTTCGCGAGTATGATCGCGATCGATCTTCCGCCGGAGGTTCCGCCACTGAGCAAGGTGCACCGAGGATTTCCCGACGTATCTCTCTTTCTCGCTCGCTCTCTCGCTTTCCGCTGCTCCCTGCAGAGCGATCACACAGATCACGCTCTCTCGCTCTCCACGCGTGACACGTGTGTGTACGTGTACATGTGCACGTAGCCGAGTGAAGCGAGTGCGCGCTTCCCCGTGACGTACACGTAAGTCGCCGTCCGTCTAAGAATTCCGAACATCCTGCTAAGCGGAATTCCTACCACGGTTTCCGTCCTGCGACCCCCTCCCCCCCCTCTCTCTCTCTCACGCTCTCTCTCTCTCTCTCTCTCTCTCTCCTCTCTCTCTCTCTCTCTCTCTCTCCCTCTCTCTCTCTCTCTCTCTCTCTCTCTCCCCTCTCTCTCTCTCTCTCTCTCACACACACACACTCTCTCTCTCTCTCTCTCTCTCTCACACACACACTCTCTCTCTCTCTCTCTCTCTCTCTCTCTCTCTCTCTCACGCTCTCCTCGATGCGCTGGTTCACACGTACACATGTGTGTATACCTGGTGCGTTTAATGTTCCGTCTCGCGTTACGCGCCCTTCATCCTGCGCGTGTTGCGCTTGGATGAATGGTAGAAAATGGCGGCGCTATTTCGATAGATGCGCCGACGGAGTGGCCGGCTGTGCTTCGCTGTCGAACGCAGTCAGCCGAGCAAGCGCCATTAGACGGAAAACGTCGTCCTTCTCGGTCGCGGTGAGAAATCGGCCGAGTGCATTTGCGGCACAAACGTTGCCGTGCGCACCACGCACCCCTCCCCCGCCCCCGCCCCCGCCCCGAGGGCGAGTGGTCTCGACGCTCACGCAGGAGCGACTCCGTTCCGCCGAGGCCGCGGCCACGCCGGTTCGTATCAAGCGACGATCCTTGGAGTCGGGAAATATTTCGATATCTTGATTAGAGTTACGATCCAGACGAGACAAGGAGAGAAAGAGCCGGTGAGACGGGAGGGATAGAAAGAGACAGCGAGCGTTCGGAGGGACATGATAGTCGCTCTCGTCGCTGGAAGATTTTCCGAAAGATTTTATCCCGATCGCTGGAGGATGAGGAGAGGGTAGGTCGTTGGAAATTCAGCCGCGGTAACAAAGTACGGTATCGAGGTGATATTTCGCGATCGTGCGCCCAGAAAGACAGAGAGAGAGAGAGAGAGAGAGAGAGAGAGAGGGGAGAATAGAAAACGCCACCCCGCGCGTAATAACCTCTTAATGACTTCATAAAACGCGACAGGCCGCTCGCTCGCGCGCACATTCAAGGTGCTCTAGCCATTAACCCTGATTCTCGCGATTTAAGTGTCGTGACTACCGAGGCGGCGGGATTAGGACGTACTCGCCGGGGCTCGCTCTCTCTCTCTCTCTCTCTCCCGCCCCCCTTCCCTCTCACGGCTGTGAGAACGTTGGGCTATTCGCCGTTAAGCAACAATAACGGGGAATAAGAAGAGAAGAGGTCGCTGCGGCACGCGCGAGCGACGCGCATCTCTCTCCCCCTCGTCGGGGTCGGCAACGGCGCGCGTGGCCCACTTTTTCATTCTTGATGACGCCAGCTACATCGCCTACAGCAGCCCCCGAGCTACGACGGCGAGAGGGTCGGCGGGAAGTGCATGTTCGCCAAGTACGTCAGTTTTCGGGACGGTGCGACGCGACGCGACGCGACGCGACGCGACGCGACGATGCGCCCCGACGGTCGTCCCACATGTTGCACACCCTTTCGCCTTTCGCCGGCGGCCTCGGAGCGATGCAGGCCGAGCGGAGGGTGCCGTTAACCAGGACTCCGCCCTTGTGACGTCACGGCGCGGGGCGCGAGTCTGTGTGCGTAGCGCGCGTATTCGCACGCAGACTGACGGCGGCGCGAAGCAACGGGACGAGAGCGAGACGCGAGAAACGAGACGTTTCTTCCGCTCCCGCGATCTCTCGTTACTTCATCGCTCGCCCGGGAGTTTCGCCTTTTCCCAACAACGGGTAGTCGCCTGCTGTCGCCGCCTCCTCAGCCTATTCGTCATTCCCTACGTCACGTCGCGTCGCGTCGTCACTCTTAACGCAGCGGCGAGGGAGCGCGCAAGCCGATCGAACGGAACAGAGATCTCGTCGTCTCTTGTCGTCTGATCCGATTTTAAAGTCAAACATCTCCCTCGGTCGCCTTCCGGCGAGAAATCGCCGAAAGAGCATCTGGCGCCCCCGGGACACTTGGCCGCACCAGCGGGGCGGCGCTGAAAAACTTCTATCGGAATTTCGAAGTCAAGATCCCCCGGTTCGCTCGGATAACAGCCGAGGGGAAGTACGCTCCGCTTTGGACTCATCTTAAGGACTCACTATTCACTCCGACAGCGATCGTCGTCGTCGTGGCGACATTACTCTCCCTTAATGCGACTCACTTTCTCTCTTTCACCGTCATTTCCGTGCCAGTCACGACGTTATAATCTCCCGGCGGTTTCGCTCTTTCCATTTGCCAACCGAGAGGGAAAGAGCAAAAGATTGTCGAGTCGAGGTTTCATCGTCTCTCTCTCTCTCTCCCTCTCTCTCTCTCTCTCTCTCTCTCTCTCTCTCTCTCTCTCTCTCTCCGTTCTGCCTTTACTATCGCAACTACCGCCGCTATTGCGATTGCCGATCGTAGTTTATGCGGCGTTTTAGCGTCCGTTTACTCGCGTCAATTACAACGCGAGTTCTCCGCTCCGGCGCTCTTCATCTTTTCGCCCCGCACGGATTACTTCCTAATCCTGATTGCTTCCTCCTCCATCCAACTTACTCGCGCTCACGCGATCACGCTAATGCTATTTATTTGTCCCACTTTCGTTGATACGGACTCGCGTTCTCCCCTTTGTCTCCCCGATCGAGAGCACGGTTCTATCCTCTTTCTCTTTCTTTGTCGCTCTCAGTTCGCCGTCGCCTTGGTCCCTCGTTCTCGCCCGAAACGATTTCCCCTTATGTCGGTTCTCTTGCGTTCAGACCGATCCCGATTTTCGCTCGCTTACGCGAGCACACTTCGATAAACGAGAGAGAGAGAGAGAGAGAGAGAGAGAGGAGCGTATTACGGATATTTATTTCTCTCCCAGTTTCCTCTCTCGCTCGCTCATTTTAATATTCCGTCCATAAATCGCTCCGCTTCCTAACTCGCTCGTCTCGCATTATCCGCGCCTCAACTTCGTTCAAAACGCCTCGTTTTTCTCCTTAGACCTCGTCCTTGTCGAATTTTCGAGCGTGCAAGCTCGCCGGGGCTATAAATACGTTCTCGCACTACTCATCCCTCTCTTGCCCCTCCCCCTTTCTCTCTCTCCCTGTCTCACTATCTCTTTATCTTTCCTTCTCTTCTTCTCACTCGTCCTCTTCTTTCCTTTCCGTCCCTCCCCCCCTTTCATCTGTGTCGATCGTTACGTTCTTATCCACTCTGCTCTCCCTTCGTTCTCTCCGCCCTTAATCCTTAACCCTTACTCGCGCTCTGTAACTGCTCCGCGCTTCATCTTTCTCTTCTCCTCCTTCTCACTCTCTTTCTCTTTCTCTTCCTCTCATCGTCCCTACGGATCTTCAAGTACGTGAGCGCACTAACGCTATTTATTTGTCTTACTTTCTCTCCGGTGTACGCTCTCGCTACTCCGTCGTACGGTAGACCACCCTTTGCTATCCGTTCGCCACCTCGCTTCAAAGTTTCCCTATATGTACACACTGTGCACTTATCTCTAGCCCTCTCTCTCTCTCTCTCTCTCTCTCTCTCTCCCGGGCGTGCGCACGTGTCTCGTCCTTCTCGCTTTTCCCAACGTGCTTTCCTATTTTTTTTCTTCATTGTCGGAACGTTATTCTCTCTCTCTCTCTCTCTCTCTCTCTCTCTCTCTCTCTCTCTCTCTCTCTCTCTCTCTCTCTCTCTCTCTCCTTTCTTTCGTTCCTCGTCCACCCCTTCGTACTCGTCTTCTCTCCTTCTTTCTCCCATTCTCCTCCTTGTCCTAGCTCCTCATGCTTTCTCTCTCTCTTTCACTCCCTCTCCCTCCCTCTTCCTCTTCGTCCTCTACCCTCTCTCACCCTCTCTCACCCTCTCGCGCTCTCTCGCAATCTTTGCGTACGTATGCGCACCAATCCATGTGTGCGCGGCTGAACCGCGCAGGGGCGGTCGAGATGGCAGGATCGCGCCAGTAGGAACAGGGGTGTATCGACCCTTGCCAGATTCGCGATTCTTTCTGCGACAGAGAGGGCGAGAACGAGAGCAACGAGACGAAGAGAGAGAGAGAGAGAGAGAGAGAGAGAGGGAGAAAGGGAGAAAAGGAGAGGAGAGAGGGAGAGCGAGAGAGGAGGCAGCAAGGGTGAGGGAGAAAGCGACGGGCAAAGAGGACGAGAGAGGGTGAGCAAGACGGAGATAGATCGCCGTGGGTCGAAGTATGACCGGGTGACTCCGAGGTAGGGATAGGAGCAATGACGTCATGGATGTGCGAAAGAAAGGGTACGACGAGGGGCGAGAGGCGGAACGGAGGAGAGAAGCAGAACTTGGCCGAGAGTAGGCCGACGCACACACCGTTACGTCCGCTGCATACGAGCAAGAGAGAGAGAGAGAGAGAGAGAGAGAGAGAGAGAGAGAGAGAGAGAGAGAGAGAGAGAGAGAGAGAGAGAGAGAGAGGAGAAGGGAGCGGGAGAAAGAGGAAGAGCTCACCTCCACGTACTTTCGCGCGACAGCGATCCTCGATCGCGACGGAACATCGATCCTCTTGCACCGCCACCGTCGCGCAGCGTTTCGGCCGGCGCTCCCCGTGACGCACGCGGTGACGAGCGCCGAAACGCGAAAGATGTCGAATTCGCCGAGGTGAGCGCACGTATCGGCCCCCCGGGAAATCGTTGGGTGTCCGCGGTATTCTTCATCATTTTGCCAGCGAGCGCGCGCGCGCGAATTTATAAAAGAGTGGACAAGACGAGACGAGACGAGACGAGACGGGACGAGACGGGACGAGCGCGCGTGCGAGGATTTATAATCGTCCGCGCTCGTGAAAATATATAATCGCGCACGATAGCCGCCGCTATCGTCGGATCACAGGGGAATCTTCGCAGCACTCCACCGCGCTCCATCGTTGACCGGGCAAGGCGGGCTGGATTACGCGATTACGCTATTACTCGCTCTCGCGCGAACTTGAAACAAATCTCCGTCGTATCGCGAGATGAAACGTTCCGCGGCTCGCGAAAGCGCCTCGCGCTGCTTCGGGAACTAATTAACGCGGCTCTCCCGCGGCATTGCGAGATCACACATCACACCGGGCGGCGCAATCACGTGAGGCTTCGGTAACGCAACATTAACCGCCGCGTTGCTAACGCAACGTGAGCAACCGAGAGGGGAGGGGGAAAATTTTCACACAGTCTGCACCTTGCCTTACATCCTAATTAAATTTCATACTCTTGGCTAGGAATTAAATTTAAGCCGATTCCACACTCGCACACCCGCACGCAAGCACGCACGTACGCATACGCACACACACTCATGCGCGCGCGCGCGCCCACGCGCACACGCACATTCATACGCCCGGGACGCCCTTAGTTATCATAGCAATGACCGAACATCTACATTTCACAGCTGTTGCCTTCGCGCGATGTGTCGAGCGATTACGTTAAACGACGTATCGACACGGCTCGCAATTGACACGTGCATACTCGCAAATCCGCAACTCGCACACACACGTACACGCAGGTGATTCGTAAAGGATTCCCTTTCTAAATATTGATAATTCGGAAACGTGAGTCTCTCTCTCTCTCTCTCTCTCTCTCTCTCTCTCTCTCTCTCTCTCTCTCTCTCTCCATCCCGTTCGCTTTAAGACCGTATCACACTAGCGACTCGCGGCTGCGACTGCGATTGCGATTTCTTGTTTTCCAATCACAATTGCGATTGGCGATCGCGGCTACGGCTAAATACTGTTAACACACTGTCACACGTACAATCCCAGAGAAGGGGTTTACATTCTACGAGATCTACTAAATAACAGTCTATCTCCTCATTAAATTGTTTTGACATTAAAAGAAAAATAAGTAACACATAAAACAACACTAGATATAACCTTATTCTAATGATCACCGACTTCTACATACTATTAAATAAATGTGATTATGACGAGCGGGACGCGTGATTATACGGAGTTCTGTGATCGGTTGCGACTGCGGCTGCGACTCGAAAGATGGACAGCCGTCCAAACGATAGCCGCTGCTTTCTGATTGGTCGAGGAAAAGTCGCAATCGCAATCGCGAGTCGCTAGTGTGATACGGCTATTACGCGCTTGCCCGTTTTCGCCGCACCGAGCACGTCGAGCGCGCGGCTTTTCCAACACGTCGCGTACGATCATGACGGAGCAGCGGCGGGCGTTTCTAAACTTCATGCGGCACTCGCCGGGATCCATCATAAGAGATGCGTCCCGATTGCGCTTCATTGCATATGCGCCGAGGGTAACGCGACGGCGACGATATATTAACGCACGGCCGAGCGGACAGACGGTAACATTAGCAATCCGTGAAACGGTGCGTGACTACCGCTACGCGTGGTTATTTCCAGCCAGGAAAGCTAAAGTTCAGCACGGAGGATGTGGAAGTTCGAGCGGTGCGACACGAGCGGGACGTATGCGCGATGCAGAACATCGCATTGCATGAGCGCCCGCGTATTATACTTGCGTATGCGCGCGGCCACGTAAACTGTTACGCTCCGTTATTCGCGTCCTTTGCGGAAAAAAAAATCCGACGATCAATCTCTCCTCGGCGAAGTGAACGAGCGAGCGAGACAGAATGGGAGAGATTAAAGCGACAGATGCATATTCCGCTATTCTAGGAATCACGCGCGCATTTGCATGTCATTAACGCCTTCTCCCTCCTCCTCAACTCCCGCGCAAACTATATTTACCTTCGGTGTCGCGCGCGCGTATCAACGTAACGCGTTCGTCGTATTATCATACGTAACGAGTGTAGGAAAAGTAGCTTGCGCGGTGAGACGCGCCGCAGCGAACTGTACACACATCGAGACGCAATTTGTCGGCTTTGTAAGAAACGAAGTTTCGAGAGGATGCGACGCGCGTGCGGCGTTATCGAAACACGGGGGAGAGAAGAGGAAAGAAGAGGAGGAGGAGGAGGAGGAGGAGGAGAAGGAGACGCTCGTTACTCGATTACTCGTAAAATTCTCTCCTATCGATCATTTCGGTCCATCCATCACGCGCGAACGGGGTTTTCAAGAAAATGTCGGGGCTCCAACAGTCGTATTGTAGCTTCGCGAGAAAGCGAGAAAGTATATGCGCGAATAAAGCGCCTCCGTCGCGAATAAAACAATTACCTCGATGCGGGACGGTGAGAAAGAAATCGTCGTAAAAAGTTGCCGCGCAGCCTTTTTTACGCGAAACCCGCGCGCGAGCAAGAACAAGTGTTCTCCCTTTTTCTCTCTCTCTCTCTCTTTCTCTCCTCCGAGAGGATTAATGCATCCGACGAAGCTCGGTTAGCCTCCTCCGGGATGGAAACGGCAGACACTTACGCGTGATCCGATGGGCTCTGTTACAGCCGCCATATGCTTTCCATCAAAATAAAGTGATTTACGAGCGAAATATATAATTCATCCTTCACCTTTCACGCGTGTACACGGCCACGCACACACACACACACACACATACACACACAAGCATACATGCGAGTCGTATAAAAAGAGTGACTCTCCACACGAGAGAGGAAAAGTCAAGAGGGAGAGAGAGAGAGAGAGAGAGAGAGAGAGAGAGAGAGAGAGAGAGAGAGAGAGAGAGAGAGAAAGCGCGAGCTAGAACGAGAGAGCCGTGTCGAACGCGGACAAATATTCGCGCGTGTTGCTCTCCCTCTCTCTCTCTCTCTCTCTCCCTCTGTCTCTGTCACCCCTTGCCTTCCTCGCCCTTTTCACTCGGGCGCAGCGCTCTTGTCCATCGGTCGCGTAATCGATCTCGGCTCGATTATTACAACGCGCTGCAAAATGGATCCTCGTAGTACGCTCGGCCGGGACCGCTGTACCGACGCGGTACGCGAGATATCCATTAAGGATATTCCCACGAAATCTCTCCGCGCTCGCGTATCTATCACAAAGAGGCGCCGCGGGTGTGGGACGGGGAGGGGGTCGATATATATTCCGGCAAATTGCTTAAATTCATGCGATAGTACAACCTTTCGGCGAGCAATTCTAGTGATGAATGCCACGCGATACCTGCATAGCTTCGCTCCTGTAGGTATCATAAATCGCGATACATCGCGCGCGCACGGCCGCGTGAAAGGCACGAAGTCTCGCGTTGCGCCGCGCTGCGCTATGCTACGTCGCGCTCGCGCTCGCGGCACGAGAACGCGCGCCGCCCTCGAGTGATCATCCTCTCGCGGGGAAATAGCCGTAATCGAAGTAATTCGACGCTCGGCGATTTAATAGCAGCATTTCCGACACCGCTAAATTGCGTTGTTTCAAACGAATTATCAGCCGGCCTGATAAAGGAGAGGCCTGATGCGCCGCACGATCGAATCGGGCCGATTTTACGCGTAGGCGCGCATTTGACATTTGTACGTGGTAGCTGCGCGTTTTGCAGAGTCTCTCCTCTCTCGGTAGTCCCACAACAACAGTTCGAAGCGTGCGTGCGCGTGGGTGCGTGAGTTTACGCGCGCGCACGACGAGGCAACGGGGGAACTCCCCGCACTCGGATGACGCATTCGAGTTCAAGATGCGAGCGCAGGGGATAAATCGGGGAGAGCGATTGTCGCAGAGCGGATGCGAGTATAATGTCACAGGTGAGCCTGGTTAATCGGTTTCCAAGTAAAGAAACGATAAATTTGTAATGCCATGCGAGGAGCAACGAAGGCGCACGCGGTGCAAGACAGGGAAGGACGATGGCTCATCCGCTATCCGCAACACGTGGCCAGATGGGATTTATAAGGTTGTAAATTATGTCCGTAGCAGAACACACTCGATATACTCGGCAACACGCGCCACCGGCTTCTGGCGTGAGTTGCTTTACAAGCGACGCCAGGTCGTCGCCAGGTGGAATTGGAAACACGGTAATGATGCAATTCTATTTTCGCATCGTTGCAACTTCTCGACACCCACACACACGTTAGGATACACGTTAGGATACGTTATTATTTTATCTTAAGCAAAGTGTTCGCGTTTCGCTCTCGAATTCTCCAGTTTTCAAAAAGTCGTTCTCGTGAGTATACTCGTGCCTGTGTAGAATTTCACTCCGAAGCAACCGGAGTTGGAACTTTGATACCTGCACAAGCACCTTTGGTGCTCCGTTTCTTTTTTTCATTCAAGGAGGAACACCACTGTGACGGTCCCAAAAAAGCCCCCTGCTTCACGAATCCTTTTTACTACTCGATGAATTACCCAAGGATTGGGGGAAGAGTATATTACTAAGGACACCCCGAAGTAATTTTATACAAATTTTCATCAAAAAATAGTAAAACTCAACAAAGATATATACAACAGAGTGCTGGTCCGTGAAACATCCCTCCTCCAACAGTGGGTCGACATCTCTGTGGCATGGTTCATCCGAAAAAAAAAAAAAAATAAACTCAAACATTTTCCCAATCCGCATAAATATAGCTTTCGTTAAGCGCAGCCGATTTTTTTTTATTTTTAAAATTACTATTTTTTGAAGCCCCTTGAATGAAGAAAAAATTTTGGAAAAATCGAGGTTTTTTTTAACATGCCACTATTTTGAGAAAAATTAATTAAAAAAAAAGATGGCTACACTTAACGAAAACTACATTTATGCGGATTAAGAAAATATTTCAGTTTTTTTTTTTCAGATGAACCATGCCAGAGATATCGATCCCACCGTTGGGAAAAGAATTTTTTACGTACCGACACTCTGTTGTAAATTTACATATCTTTGTTAATTTTTATTATTTTTTAATAAAAATTTGTATAAAACTGCTCCCAAGTGTCCTTAATAATATATCCTTCCCCCAATCCTTAAATAATTCATAAATAATAATTCATAAAGTAGTAAAAAAATTCGTAAAAAGGGCCCGTTTTGAGCCCGTCACAGCGCTGTTTCCCCTTAATCAAATATTACTGATAATAGTCACTGATAATTTCTTCTACGATCGAGCAAGTTTCTCGCAACCGAGACTGGCCCTTTTTAGATTTTCTCCCCTCATCGATTACGCCCCCTCATCAGACAGCCTCGCTCGTGTAGTCGATTTCTCTAATACTTTCCGATTGGGTCGACCGGATCTGATTAAAAGCTACGGCGAACGACATTGTGCAATTAGGAGAAGCGGCGACGGATGATAATCTTCCGTGAAATTTTCCACGAGCGAATTTCTCGCTTCGGGCGGTGGACGGAGAGACAGACGGGCGGACGGATGGACAAAGTGAGTCGCACGTCCGGTATGTAACATCCCTCGCGCTTAGCGTACACGTAATCGCACGTATTGTCAGAGAGTTGTCGTTGCCAACAGTGCGACGCGACGCGACGTCAGCTACGAATGCTCGCGGATACACTCGACCGGCCGGAAACCGCTTCGGAACATGAACGCGAAATATACCTCAGGAGGAAGTCATCTTCACTCCCTAGGAGGATCGCGCGGATGACAATTACAGATGACAGGTGCGGCAAGCAACGGATTTAGCTCGAGTCGCAGTCGCGGTCGACGTGACGTATCTGTTAAAAATCTACCACACTCGCGAGAAAATGTAGCAGTACCCGCGTGATACAAATTATTAATCTTCCTCGACTCGCGTGTTTATTTCGTACATTATCTAAAAATCCGCGTCCTCTTAGACACAAGATGTTATTTACACGTGAAGAAGAATATTACTTGTATAAAATTACATCGAAACTCAGTCTGCGCGAGAGCGATATTTTGAAATAATGTATTTCACGTCAAATCATGTTTCATGACCCTCAATAACGGAATTGGGATATAATAAAATTTTTTTTTAGCACACGCAGCAGCAGCAGCAGTTTGATTACATTTATCGATACGATGCTCGGAACCGTTGCATGATTATTAAAATTGAATTTGGTTAATAAAAACTCAGAAATTCTGTCTCCACTGCCACGTGAATGCGCGAGCAATTTGTTTTCCACGCGTGAATTTTATCTTGCAATTAAATCGCTCGTGCGCAATATTATTATATATTATTCGTAGTTTCAACAGAGGGTTGGTTTGATGTCTTGAGTCGCGATTGATAAAAGATACTGATGCGCCCGCGGAAGGAAGATGAAGCGCTGCACGACTCGAAGTCCGAGCGATTCGGCGGCGCAATTAGCGGCAGGTCGTGCCAAGCGGACGTGAATTCCGCTTAGCGAAATAATTTCCATAATCGCCCTAGACCACGGCGATAATTACGATGACTTCGAATGCGTCAGCCGTCCGCGAGCATTACTAATATCCGTCGGACGCCGTCTCTGTTTACCTAAATGTGTGCTAAGGAAAGTGCGCGCGACCACGGCCGAGCGTGTGACTGAGAAACTTTACAGCCGCGATCTTATCTCTGCGCTTAATTCGTTGCGATGTAAAGCTATAATAACGCGCGCTCCTTGCTCATTCATAACATGTCCGGCGGATATATAATAGAGCTATTATAAAACAACAAGGACACACGACGCGCAGGCGGACATGTGCGTGCACGTGCTAATGCATATATTATTACAGTTAATAATTGCAGTTCCAACGTCGCAGCGAAATCAAATCACAGATATGGGCAACAGCGATGTATATCGACGGTGTCGATACATAATTATCGAAACGACACGAAAGCGCCTTCTAGCTACTTACGTCACGGTACATTTGAATTTCAAAGCTCGGATATGAGAGATGCGCACATCGCGATCGCGTGTCGACATCTTACGCGTTTCCCTCTACCTCCCTCCGCCGCTCATTCCCTTTCTCTCTCTTCCTGCCGCAGGCGGGAGAGATAAACCGTCCATCTCCGCGTTATTCTCTTATATTCGTCGGATTTTCCGCGCGGTCATATCGAATAATAGACGGAAAAATAGACGATAATAAACGGACGGCTTATACGAATCCGCTCGTTGTGAATATGAATTTCATGAAGGGGCAGAAGCCGCTTGAGCGGCTGGAGCGCGTTTTCACGACCGATGGAGCTGACTAATTGATACTTTCGCGTCCGAGATGTGTCTCCTCCTCCGTAAACGCGGCGTTGATACTTGGCGAGCTAGCAAGCGAGCGCTATCGATAATCGATAACTCCGATGAGTCGCGACGATACCATACGCACTTGATTTCGATTGTTTGCGGCCACATTGTGGCGCATACATCGGTTTTGTCTCGTATTTCCGTTTTCTGGTTGCAGTCGCGGCACGTTACCGTGTTACATACACACACACACACACACACACACATGTACCGGCATATTGACAAAATTCCGGCGTACCTATTTATATTTCACCGAACGGGGAGAATATTCTCCCTCCTTCTCCGGGGATGGAAGTCCGGATGTATTACACGCGAAAGGAGAAGAAAAAAGAGAGCGGGGCGTCCATTAACGGCGACCGATGAGAGAGATGTGTACATATTAATAAACCCTGACGGCAGATTTTGCCGGCGCTATGAATAGCCGGGAAAAGTGAATCATTTCGTCCATTCCGCCAAGCTGCAGTACAGATCCCGTGCTACATGATATCGCTTTTGCCAATCGTGATAACATAAAATTGCGTATACGTGCCCGATGTCCGCTACTAGCTACCGTACGAAAACGGTAATGACACGATCCTCGGCCCCGACAAAACTCGGAAATTTAATTCCCAACTACAGCACACACGGGCAGACGCGTTAAGTAACGTCTGTGTAACGGTAAATATATACACACTCCTGTGTACGCAATCTGTGAATTTGTGTCTCGATGAGAGAGAGAGAGAAAGAGAGAGAGAGAGAGAGAGAGAGAGAGAGAGAGAGAGAGAGAAAGAGAGAGCCGAGACCTATTTCGCGTGGCCGATCGCTGACGTCATAGCTCACCTACTGCATATATATATATATATTTATATATATGTACATACACGCGTATATATATATATATATATATATACGCGGACAGAGGCGGCGAAAAGAATGAATGAGCCTGCATGTACACAAAGTCGTAAAATGTATGGGCATTCTTTACGATTTTCAATCTCATCAAATCGCCGTCGCCTGTGAGCAGTTGAAAGCCGTAACTCTGGTTATAAAAGTCAAATCTACGTAACGTCGAATATACGATTTTTTCAGTCTTACGCGAATAAATATTGAAGCGAATTAATATACTCATTAGCAATGGAGTATTTCGAAACGGAACATGTTTAATCTCGTCGAGCGTCGAGTACATTCGATAGGTTGCTCGGCGCGCTCGCTTCTCTGTAACTTATAGTCAAATGATTTATAGCTCGGGATAATCAAGCAATTAAGTGCGAAGGTAAACATAAGGTCGAGGATAATATGCTCTGAATCCGAGAAATGGCCAGCTATTTATTTAACTCTTCGTGTACGCTGAAACGAACGTTTCTTTCTTCCTTTTTTATTTTTCTCAGATCCGGGGAATATCGTGAAAAACATGATAAGAGTATCGATGCAGCCGCTAGATTTTTCGTTTCCCGGCGAAGGAGGGCAGAGAACTACGCGAGAACCAGCCGAGACGTATCGCAGCGCTCGATACGTTAATTCCACACGCCGCCGCTCCTTCGCAGGGGGCTAATCTTGCTCGGAAAGTCCGAAATACGAAACTACACCTGCGATCTGCAAATGGCGGAGCGGCGGCGCGGTAAAAGTCTTTCCTCGGCCGCTGCAACTATTGTTATCGCGTCGCGCGCGCGCGAAACGACGCGAGCTCATGCGCAGCCCCTGTATACGCACGCTGTGTGTAACTCAACCTTATCGGGTTTAACCACCTGTACGCGACGGCACCTGCTGCAGGCAGTATTCGATTATCTATCCGCAAACTCCCTCTCGCCCTTCCGCCGCCCCCTTTCTCTCTCCCTCTCTCTCTCTCTCTCTCTCTCTCTCTCTTTCTCTCTCTCTCTCTCTCTCGCTTCGCCGTATCTACGAACGCAATTAATCATAAGCACCGAATATAAAGCGCGTGACAAATTGACGTCATGGGAATCTCCCAGCGCCGAAACGAACGAAAGCTCGCGAAATTCTCTCTCGCTCTCTCGCTATCGCCCCTCCTCCTTCCCTCTCAACCCTTTCATGCAGCAGCGCTATGTGGAACTTACGCAGCAACTCCGCGTAATATGGCTTGCTTTGATAATTTCAAAGCCGAGCTGTTTGAGCCCCTAACAGCTGAGAGATAATCAGTGTCGACACACACGCGCAGCGCTCGTGCTCCATAAATCATGCTCTCGCCACTGTCTTTTTCTGCGCATTTATTACTTTCATTTGTAGCCCTTTTTTTCCCTCGCGGGAGAGCTCGAGCTCGAGCTTTCCCAGAGAGCGCGTAATAAATCTACATGTCTATCTATCTGTCTATTTGCCGAACTGAAACACACATATAAGCGTTCCTTTAGAATCCTTTCTGCACATTTATGGAATAGCCTGCCATTCGTGCCGCGTAATATACCGGTGGCTTTGATAAATTTCAAACTGTGTCGTTTGAGGCTCTGTTGAAGA
Source organism: Harpegnathos saltator (assembly GCF_003227715.2). Classification (NCBI taxonomy): domain Eukaryota; kingdom Metazoa; phylum Arthropoda; class Insecta; order Hymenoptera; family Formicidae; genus Harpegnathos; species Harpegnathos saltator. The sequence goes on along the minus strand of NW_020229948.1, from coordinate 414,424 downwards.
GATATCTGCGTCAACATGCGCCTGAAACTGACATTACTACCATCCAACTCATCTTACATAACCAAATTGTAAATTTCCAATTTTCTACAAATGTCCTCCCTTTTCTTGCGCGCGCACGCAACATGAATTCTCTTGAGAAACACGTGATAAAATATATCTAATTTCACAAGCGCCTTGTAAACAACGCTTTCTCTCACTTTCCCTCTCTCCTTCTCCCGCCTCTCTGGGAGATTAGAAGCGTTTCAAGGAATATTCTTCCTAAATTATCTCGTTACCTTCGTGCGCCTCTCTCTCTTTCTCTCTCTCTCTCTCTCTCTCTCTCTCTCTCTCTCTCTCTCTCTCTCAAGATTTCCCGCACGCTCATAATCATCCGCGGCTGCGGCGGAACGGCGGTAATTGTCGGTCGCGCATAATACAGCGCTTCTCGTGCACAACACTTGCTGTGTACGATGTAAAATCAGTGTTTCCGGGCTTACGAAATTGCGCAGCGCGCAAAGATGTCGGCTACACTCGTCGTTATGCAAGCGAACGCGAGGCAAAAAACAGACCTCAAAGGTGACTTTCGCGACGCTGCGATCGCGGGGATGGGACGACAGGCGATTAAAATAATCGAGCGCTATTTGCGCTCAATAACGACGAGCGACATTTAACCTTCTTGATAGAGGCTCTCGTGTGATTTCAAAGTTCTACACCCGTGTGTCTATGCTCTTAAAGCTTTATAATAAAATGAAATTGCAGATGGCGAGACACAAAAATGCGCGAAATGTGCGAAACGAACGGCGTAGAAGTCAATGGAAATAAATTGAATAAGTAACGAACGGAAACACACATAACTCTCACTTTCTCTGTTATTCTTTTAGAAGCAAACAGAATCATCAACTCCAATAACGAGTCATAGAAGATACATAGACGAGCTGTAGAAGGTGAATCTCTTAATTCCTTGCTATTCCACCTATAACTATAACATAAGTAATAATCGTATCAATGGATGGTCGCTTATATTCGCGTCCCTTTACATATTTTAGCTTACGGCAGCTAGCTTATGGGTTCTTTTCATTCGTCTCGGACCATCGATCTCAACTTTCCAGAAAGTTATTTTTCATCGATCGGCTGACGGTAGCCTAAAGATCGTCGATCATTCGGCAAGCAGATGCGCGCAATATATGCGATAGCCTCGAAAGCGAGCTGTCGATCTTCGGAATATTCCTCGAACATCTGCCCGATAAACCGAGCTTCTCCGCGCGTCGCCTTCGAATATATCCGTGCCGGCCGACGGGGCTTTCGTTGATACACCGCAACGAATAGCGTGTAAAGTTTACCGCGCAGCTAATATTCGTTACGCCAGGCTGATTCGCAACTTGCCAAATCCAATCTCTATAATTCTACAATTACATTATGGAAATATAACTCCCGCCGAAAGTGGATTACGCGATTGTAAGAGAGAGAGAGAGAGAGAGAGAGAGAGAGAGAGAGAGAGAGAGAGAGAGAGAGAGAGAGAGAGAGAGGGAGAGAGAGTCGCTCTCCCTCTCTTTCTCTCGCTTACGGGCGCGCAGTCGCGCGCACAGAACCGCCGCTCGCGAAATTTCGCGCGCTGCTAAACGCGCCCGTTAATCAAATAATCCGGTTATCTCGTACCTGAGCATTCTGTACATTATTACGACAATAGCTTTTCCCCGGCTGCGCCGAGCGAGAGAAGGAGCAAGAGGGAGAGTCGCGTAAAACACGAGCGGCGTCCGTGCGGCGAGTGCGCGACTCGCGAGTTATCGCCGAAGACGCGAAATACCGATCTCGCTCCTCGAAATCGCAGTCGCTGACGAGGGGGCGCGGAGGGAGGCAGGAGGAAGGGGAGGAGGCGAAGGAGAACAACGAAATTAGGAAAATTTACAGGCACCAGCCGCTTCTCTGTCTTGCCGAGCGCTTCCTA